>NC_045681.1:3788986-3833242 GCF_003331165.1 Xiphophorus hellerii
TTCCTTCAGGTGCGACGACCGGGAGAGGTCTGTGGAAACTCAACCGCTCCCTGCTGGAGGACCAGGTTCTGGTCGGCCAGTACCGGGAGCGGTACCACGAGTGGCAGACCCTCCAAGACCTGTACGAAACACGAGCACAGTGGTGGGAGATGGTGAAAGGTAGGACCCAGACTTTCTTTAGACAAGCAGGGAAAAAGAAAAAGGAGAAAGAACAGAGATGCATGATGGGGCTGCAAAAAAGATTACAAAGATATTACTTTTTAAACCAAAAGGGAATGGATTTTAATTAAGAAATAAGTCTAACAAATGGTTGGAGGAAGAATCTGCAATACTGCTTCTTTGTACACTGAGGATGCAGCAATCGGTCAAGTGTCCAGCGTTACACTAACAGTTAAAGCCTGATCCCCACCTTTCTACATTCCTCTCTTCCTGGTTCTTTCAGCCTGGAGTAAATGAAAACCAGCTGAGTTTATGTGGAGACGCTCCTCTTGGTCTCTGTGGGGTTGAGGTGATGATGAGTTCATGAAGGTGAAGTTGCTCTGAGTCTCAAGTTGGCAGAGAACCAGCTAGATGGGAAATAATGAGAAAATACAAACAATGAGCCTCAGAGGAAGTTTCAATATAGAACTTTTTTCAATATCTATACATTTTGAAGTTAATTTTGCTTGTTAGTCAAACATTTATTTTCTTTTGTATTGTGGAAAAAGACAGTGGGAAAGAAAATTTATAATAAATCGATGTAAACAACATGAAAAGTAAAAGATAAAAACTAAAACTATTGATTTATAAATCTTGTTGAAAGTTGGTATTACCAGGGTTTTCGACCTGACGTCCCGAAAGAGGGTCAAAAGACCCTGAGTCCAAACTGACGACTCTGATGGCTCAAATTAGCATCCCTTCTTCAATTGTAAATGTGGCCGTTGACCGTCAGGCCAGAAGGTAGGAGTGTGAATAGTCCATGTTGGGGGTGGGTGCGATCTATGATGGAGGCAGCTCTACAGTAGACTCTCCTGTAGGTAATGCTCTTCAGTCTAGTTTTGAAGCATACATGAAGTGTTTTTGGAGAGATGTGACCTTTTGCAGCTGATCCATGATGTTGTGCTGCATTATCCAGGTCATTTTGCCAAATGTACATAGAGTTTGCAAAACATACAATCTGTTTCAAGAAATATGCAAAGGTTTTTCTAAAAGAAATTAGTAATGTTTTTCTTTTAAATAAAGCTAAGTGGGTTTAAAATGACAGTTTAGAAATAAACTAACCAAATTAATTGTGTTGATTCACCTCAAAAAAATCATGCAAAAAGTGTAAGCAAAAGAAATCTGGGAGACTTTGCACATGCAAATTTGCATGCAGCCTTTTGTGCTGTGGAGGATAAATAGGTGACTGCTTCACCTATTTAGTTCACAAGAACTAATGGCATTTATTTCAGTCATAATCTTGCGGGGGGTGACCAAGGTTCCATCACTATGTGACAGCTGGTCAGCAAACCTGGCAAACATGATTGACATGGCAGCACTGAATGCACATGCGCTTTATCAGGCATGCATTGGGGTGCAGGAGAGACGGGTGGACTTCCTGGTTGAGCTTGCAAAAGAGTTGGGTAACTCTCATGTGAGTGAGAAGAAGGCACACAAGGAGAAACTGCTTCGGCAACAACCTTCCACACCCAGCTCAGGCAAAAGGGCGAAGTGTCAGGTCAACCATCGATGCAGGATGCGTGTCCTGAGGCCGAAACATCGTCAGTGACCCCTCACACCCCCACCATGGACTGTTCTCCCTGCTGCCCTCTGGAAAGAGGTTCCGCAGCATCCGGTGCAGGTCCACCTGGTTCCGAAACAGCTTTTTCCCACTTGCCATCAGACTGCTGAACTCTTAACTGGACTGCACTCAAAATCTGCTCTCCACTTTATACCTTGCACATGTACAGAGCTAAATAACTTCTATTTTACTGTCAGTCCTGCACTTTATATTTTATATTTAGATTTATATTCATATTTTATACTGTATTTTATTTTATTCTGGAGTAACCTCACAACATTGGAACCTCAAACATTGTCCTGAGCCGTATGCAGCGAAATTTCGTTCTGTATACACCCTGTGCATGCAAAATGACAATAAAGTCAGTCTAAGTCTAAGGAACAATTGTGCAACTGTGAGATGCGTTGAGGCCATTACCAGGGTAATTACCAGGGTAATTACCAGGGTAATGGCCTTATTTACAGAACAAAAGCGCCTGCTAGCTAAAATCCTTCAGGTCAGTCGACCCGTCTCTGGACTCCAAAGGTAGAAATGTTAAATGACCTTTCTCTGGTATTGCGTGTGTTAAAGTGAAGTTTTTATTAACCTCTTCCTGCTAGCTGCCCCCCCTGGAGGAATGAACTCAGACGTCTTTTATACGGTGCAGGTGGGTCTCATCAACGTCTGATTGGCTTTGCTGATCCAATGGGGTGGCTGCTCTCCTGCAGCCTCTAGGCAGCCAATCAGAAAGCTGTGCCCGCACAGCTGATCCTGCATAATAGAAAAAAAACAAAGAGCCTCCACAGCCTGAAGAGGCCAGGGGCCGCAACTATGTTTATGTAGCTTTGTTGTGTTTTTACACCTTCTCGGCCTTTTGGCTAAGACAGCGGTCCCCTCCTTTGGGTGGTGATAGCGGTAGTCTTTGTGACTTGGCTGTTACCACTGATTTAGAGGTTCAGTAAATTTTGTCCCCGGTTGAGATATTGACCACTAAGTAGTGGAAAATATCTTTTACCTTTTATTTGTATTTATTGGTGTTTCTTAACTATTTATTGGTGTAGCAGCTCCCCAGCAGTTGAATTTCTTCAGCCAGTCTCGATGGGTGAATTTAGCGTTTTTATTTATTTTTTCTTCGGGTGATTCGTCACCACAGTCACCACAGTCACCGTGAAAACTAAAACATGTACAAATATTAAAATACAAACATAAACTTACAATACAATCAACAAAACAAAACGTACATCGCTGCTTTCACTGGGGAACACTTGATTTCTTCATGCTACCCAGCCTGACAGTTCAAGTCGTTGATTGGCATGAGATACTACCAGCTTTTAAAGGGCCCGCCCTCATTAATTACGGCAGCCCAAGAGGTACAACAAAAAAAAAAAACCCAAAACATTACAAAGTGTAAATACCATTAAATCAAACAAAAAAAAAACCCAAACAAAAATACTAATCAAAACAGACAAACATCCATAAACAATCTCTCATACTTAATTTAGAAAACTCTTAATTTATTTTAAATAGTGTATCCGTTACACTCCCACCAATAATGCATGAACTGTTACCAAAAAATCATGCATTATTTAAAAATTTCCCTTAAACCATGCAGATTGTTTAAAAACATGCTTGTCTGTGTACATTCAGTTTACAAGTCACTTTCCACAAAAACTTAGGACCGGTTAGCCAATTTGTAGTTAAAATCTCAGAGGTACATAACCCTCTTGATGCATGATCTGCTGGATTTTCAGTTGTGTCAACATGATTCCATTGATTTGGATTTGTGTTCGCTCTAATTATCTGGACCCGATTTGCCACAAATACATGAAACCGTCGTGCTTCATTATTAATATATGACAACACTACTTGTGAATCTGTCCAGAAAAACTCTGTGTCTATCTACATATCAAGTTCTGATTTTAACAGAACGCTCAACCTAGTAGCAACCACTGCAGCTGTAAGCTCGAGACGAGGAATGGTTGTAATTTTCAAAGGAGCAACTCTGGCTTTAGCCATGATTAAAACACAATGAATTTCACCTTTGTCATTCTCAAATCTGAGGTAAGAGCATGCACCATATGCTAGGCTGCTAGCATCTGAGAAGTGATGTAGTTCTGTTTTAACAATTTTTCCAAATCCTTGGGGATGATAACATCTTTGTATCATTAACCCTTTCACATCCTGAAGGCTAAACTTCCACTTCTCCCACCGTACAAGTAAGTCTTCAGGCGTTGGGTCATCCCATCCAATACTTCTGTGGCACAGATCTTGTAAAATACATTTCCCATTCATAATGAATGGTGAAATAAATCCCAGCGGATCATATAGAGATGCTATTACTGACAAAATACCACGGCGTGTATCAGGTTTGTCCCTCAGATCAATGTGAAAGCCCAAACAGTCACCTTTGACATGCCATCGCATACCTAGAGTATGTTCAGCATGTGTTAAATCAGGCTTGAAATCAGCAGAAACCACACTTGTGGCTCTCTCAGATGGATTCACACAATCTAGAACTTCAGACCTATTGGAATTAAATTTGTGGAGTCTCAAACCACCTTCTTTGCACAGTTTCTGCGCTTCAGTTATTAGTGTGGTGGCATCATTAGTTGTAGGGACACTTATTAACCCATCATCAACATAAAAAATATTCTCCACAAATGCTGCTGCAGCTGGAAACTTTGATCTCTGCTGTTGTGCCAAATATTTCAGACCAAAATTAGCACAGCCTGGAGAGGAGGCAGCACCAAAAAGGTGGACTTTCATCTGAAATTCTTTAGGCTCGCTCTCCAAATCTCCTTGCTCCCACCATAGAAACCTGAGGTAACAACGATGCTTTGATGAAACATAAAACTGTGAAAACATCCTTTCAATGTCACAAATAATAGCAACAGCTTCTTTTCTGAAACGCAGAAGGATTCCAATTAAAGAGTTAATCAAATCTGGACCAGTCAACAAAGTGTCATTCAAAGAGGAACCACGAAATTTAGCTGAGCAGTCAAACACTACTCTTAACTTACGCTTCTCGGCCTTTTGGCTAAGACAGCGGTCCCCTCCATTGGGTGGTGATAGCGGTAGTCTTTGTGACTTGGCTGTTGCCACTGATTTAGAGGTTCAGTAAATTTAGTCCCCAGGTGAGATATTGACCACTAAGTAGTGGAAAATATCTTTTACCTTTTATTTGTATTTATTGGTGTTTTTTAACTATTTATTGGTTTTAGTAAAGGTTTTAAACCTTTAACTGGTGGTGCCTCCACCATGGCGGCTAGCCATGCCGGCATGCGGAGGCACCACAGTGTTCGATTTTTATTTAAGGAAAGAGAAGAAGAAAATAGAGTAACAAGATTGGACTTTTCCAGAAAACTAATCCAACAGGTGTTGAAGTTTCGGCCAGATGACCTGAATTGTATCCTTACCCTGCCTTTCAACAAGGGATATGACGTAAGTTTTTGCTCTGCCGCACTTCTTAAGGATTTTTGGACACGGTTTGAAAATGCTAAGACCCAGTTTTCAGCGTTTGACGTCGAGAAACTGACTGACAACTCCCTGAAAACGGTGATTGTCAGGATGTTCAATGAGACTGTCAGTGCTGAAGACATCTGTATATGGCTGGGTAGATACTGCACTGTGAGAGGCCAGGCTATGAAGGTGCGGGATGTGGACGGCATCTGGAACTGTGCTTGGCGGGTCCCCATTAAACAATGGGAAGACCCCCAAGGCTTCCAGGGCCTGAAGCATCTCCCCTCAATGATAGTCCTGGGGGAGAACAGAGGCTACATTCACTATCAAGGCCAACCCAAACTGTGTCGGAAGTGCGGCGAGCATGGTCATCTGGCCGAAACTTGTGAAAAAGTTTTCTGCGGTAAATGCCGAGAAGTGGGACACACTTTTGATGAATGTACGAACGGGCGGAAATGTAATTTGTGTGGTGGACAGGATCATTTGTTCAGAGACTGTCCAAAATCGTTTGCAAATAAATTGAAAAGAGGAAAAGAGACGTTAACGGAAACGGTTAATGAGCGAGTGGAAGCAGCTGGGTCGGAAAATTCAAATCTCCCGCCAGGTCCTCTGATTGGAGGAGAGGAGGAGAGGGCGGGAAGCGGGGAGGGGAAGGAAGCCCCCCCCCAGACCGAAACATCCAGTGAGGGGGGGGAGATGCTAACCGAAGGCGGAGCTAGCTCGGACTCTGAGGAAGAACAGACTGACAGCAGCGATGATGCCCCCCTCCCCGACGCCCAGCTGGCTAAGAGGCCGGCATCTGAGTCACCTCCCGACCTTACCCCCAAGGTAGGGAAGAGAGGAAGGCTCGAGGAACTCTTCGGTTCTTTCGGAGAGGAATCCAGAGCCTTCCTCGCTGGCTCATCCAATGAGGTCTCGTTCCTAGATTTTGCTCACCAATCAACCCCGGAGGACCCAAACAAGGTAACGGCTTTAGAAAGACGGCCGACACCGAGAGTCCGAAGGGGGAATGGAGCTCCAGCCCGACCTGCACCACCATGTGGGAAGGAAGAGCTCTGTTCACAGGACAGTCTCTGAACCCGCCTTGTTTTAACGACCGCCCGTTTTTTAACATGGTTTGAACTTAGTCTTATCTTGTTTTAATCCTTTAAAATGTCGTACTTAATTTTAGCCATTATACTCATGACTCTCACCTTCTCAACCATCAATGTTAGAAGTGTGAAGTCGCGAGTTAGAGCCCAGAGTGTTTTATCCTTTTTAAGCTCCGTACAGTCAGATGTGTTTTTACTACAAGAATGTTCACTCCCGTTTTTTAAAGAATTACACCCGGTGGCAGGACTTGTGGCCACGGCCGTCTATATGGAGCGGCTCCAATGGAAATAAAAATGACGGCGTGGCCATTTTAATAAACAACCCGCACATCTTGGTGAAGGGGAGCACCGTGGTGAGAGAGGGACGAGCACTTTTAGCAAATCTGACTTTTAACGGACAGGATTTTAACCTCTTAAATATTTATGGCTTTAATGACAAACACGACAGGTATGACTTTTTAGAGGAACTGCAGCCCCACATGCTGGGAACAAAACCTTTAATAATTGGGGGGGATTTTAATTGCATTTTATCTAGAAAAGATAGGAAAAGAAATAGACAGGATTTTAAGGTAGACAAAACATCACTTTTATTACAAAGAATCGTTAGGGATTTTAAACTAGTAGACTGTTTTAGAACTATGCATCCTGGAGAGGAGGGCTACACCTGGTTCAGTGGTGACGGCTCTATGGCCTCTCGTATTGATTATTTCTTCATCAGGGATTGCGCCCTAACTGATGCTAGATTGTCACCGGCTTTCTTTTCTGATCACCTCCTTCTGTCCTGCACGCTTTCACTTCCTTCAGGTGCGATGACTGGGAGAGGTCTGTGGAAACTCAACCGCTCCCTGCTGGAGGACCAGGTTCTGGTCGGCCAGTACCGGGAGCGGTACCACGAGTGGCAGACCCTCCAAGACCTGTACGAAACACGAGCACAGTGGTGGGAGATGGTGAAAGGTAGGACCCAGACTTTCTTTCGACAAGCAGGGAAAAATAAAAAGAGAAAAGAACAGAGATGCATGATGGGGCTGCAGAAAAGACTACAAAGATACTACTTTTTAAACCAACAGGGAATGGATTTTAATAAAGAAATAAGAGAAGTAAAAAAAGAAATGAACATTTTAGCAGAAATAAAGAGTAAGGGAGTGATTTTAAGAAGCAGAGAAAGAGAAATAGAAGAAGGAGAAAAATGTAATAGATACTTTTTTAAGAAAATTATAAACAATCCAAGTTTTATTTCTGATTTAAAGTCAGAAAATGGAAACATTGCTTCTAACATAGAAGAAAAGAAAAAAGTAATTGAAAAATACTATAGTGACTTATACTCAGAAAAAATGGTCAAAGAAGAAAATATAAAAGAAATTTTGAATTTCCTTGAGAAAAGTATAGAAGACAGTAGTTTTTTAGAGCAGGATTTTACTCTTTTGGAGCTTTTACAGTCTTTGAAAAGTTTTAAAAGAGGAAAATCTCCAGGCTCAGACGGACTCCCTGTAGAATTTTATTTAACATTCTGGGACATTTTAGCATCGGATTTACTTACTGTTTTTACTGATTTTAGCAAACAAGACACACTCCCCGATAGTTTTAGAACAGGAATAGTTACACTTTTATATAAAGACAAAGACAAAACAGATCTTAAAAACTGGAGACCGATTACCCTTTTAAACGTTGATTGTAAGATTTTTAGTAGACTTTTAGCAGCCAGGATGCGTCGAGTGTTGGGGGATCTAATCCACCCGGATCAAGCCTGCGCCGTCCCGGGAAGGAGGATCACGGACAGCCTGGTACTGATCCGAGACACCATCTGTTTTGCGAGAGACAGAAACATTCGGCTGATAGTCCTAAATCTAGATTTCGAGAAAGCGTTTGATCGGGTCTCGCACCAGTACCTCTTCCAGGTACTGCAAAAAATGGGTTTTCCTGGGAGGTTCGTAGCGTGGGTGGGACTGCTGTACCGAGACATCTCCAGCAGATTTATGGTTAACGGGTTTCTGACAAAAGCAGTGAAAGTGAACTGCGGTGTCCGTCAGGGTTGTCCGTTATCCGCCCTTCTCTATGTGGCCTGCGTCGAGCCGCTGGCGCAGATCTTGAGAAGGGACCCACAGATTTTAGGTGTAACGATACCGGGGAGTGGAGGGCAGGAAGCGAAATGTCTTTTATACATGGATGATTTTAACATTTTATGTACAGATCTTTTATCAATAGATAGGATTTTTCAATTAACTGATTGGTTCGGGAAAGCATCAGGGTCAAAATTAAACAAAGAAAAAACAAAAGCACAATTTTATGGACCATGGAAAGAGAATGAAAAATTAGGATGTCAGTTTCAAGTAACGGAAGAAGAACAAAAAATACTGGGAGTAAAATTTGACAAACATGGAGAAGGAAAGACAAACTGGACTGAAATAACAAGAAGAGTAAAACAGCGACTGGGATTCTGGGGGATGAGGAACCTTACGATAGAAGGAAAGATTTTAATAGTTAAAGCTGTGATTTTACCAGTGTTTTTACTCACCAGTGCTGTTTTTATTCCTCCTAGGAGAGTGCTTTTAGAACTACAACGAGCCATTTTTTATTTCATATGGAACTCTAAATGGGAAAGGATAAAAAGAGAAATAATGTACAAACCCAAAGAAAAAGGAGGAAAAGGAGTCCCAGACCTCTACTTGTTTTTAGGCAGCCACTATACAAGTACTCACCTGAAACAAGCCATGAACCTTTCCAGCAATAACAAAACAAACACGATGACCAGATTCTGGTGCGGGTCCTATCTTAGAAAATTAAAAATGATAAAAAGTGATTTTAGAACTCCAGTAGCTTTTAACCTCCCTCCTGCATATGCTTTTATACGGAAATTTTTAGAACGTTTTAAACTAGAAGGTGAAGAGAGCAAGATTTTAACTAATCATCGTTTTATTATTTCTGTTGTGCAGGACCGGGAACCAGTGACTCCAGTGCGCGGCCTCCTGTACGGAGACGCCTCCACCGTTTGGCGCAACGTGAGCCATCCCGTCCTTCCAAACAGACTCCAGGACCTGTCATGGATGGTGGCTCATGGGATCCTGCCGGTCAGAGCCGTTATGCACTCCCGCGGCATGTCTGCAACGGCCATCTGCCCCCGACCTGGTTGTGGCGCGCCGGAGTCGGTGAGGCACCTGCTGTGGGAGTGCAGCGCTGCTGTGGACCTGTGGGCGAAAGCCGGCTCCTTGCAATTCCCACACTTGCCAGCAAGGGAGGTCCTCGAACCACAGCTAGTGCTGTACGGGGTGAGCCAGCTGAAAATAAAGAAAAAGGACTTTGCTGAGATGTGGCTCACCCTCGCCACCATCAAAGACGCCATTTGGACCTCCAGAAACTTGCTGGTGAGCAGGCGCAGGCAGATGCCCCCCGTGGCTGTGATCCGGATGGCGGCAGCAAGAAGAGCAACATCAAGGGCTGCAGGTGGCGCGCCAAGGACACAGCCACCAAGAAGAATCGCCTGCGCCTCCGTGGACGAAGGAGCCGGCGCTCCACGAGCAGAGGTCCAAGCAGCGGCGGCCTGGCTCTCCGGGTGAGGCAGGAGGGAAGGAGCTTCAGGGCAGGTTTCCCCTCTGAGCACCAAGCGCTGTCTGGAAGGACGGGACGGCCCCGGACTTTGGAAGGAGTCACCCCGGTCCTGCTCAACTTTTAACCCACAGAGATTTTGTATTTTATATTCTTGTTCTTAGCTTCTTTTAGTCTGAACTAATGATTTTGTAAGTTCCTGAAAAATTTCTGTATAACTGCAATAATGTAATTTTTTAATGTTTACAGTAACAATAAAAATCTTTCGAAAGAAAAAAAAACACTACTCTTAACTTATCTGGTTTCTTTGAATGATACACCCCATGATGAGGTAAGTACCACACACAACCATTATTGATGTTTGTTTCAGGAGCTAGTTCAGCATCACCACAGCTAATGATTGACTCCATAAATGTTTTATAATGATTGTTGAACTGATCATTTCTTTTTAACTTCCTCTTTAGATGTTGTAAACGAACAATAGCCAGCCTCTTATTATTTGGCAACACAGGAAGGCAGGGTGTTTTAAATGGAAGGGGCATCTCCAAATGTCCATCGTCTTTCTGTGTAATATTTTCACTCAGAAGTTGTATAAACCGAATGTCATCTTGGGAAACACATTTTCCTTCTGGACCCTTTTCATTGAAATCCAACTCCAAAACTCTTAAAACATCAGAAGCCAATGGAGCGGGCATTTCTTTCACCATCACTCTATGTACAAATCTTTGGTTGCCTTGCCGATCTAAATGTGGATTGGCTGCCCCGATAATACTCCAACCGAGAGTAGTCCTCTGAGCAAAAGGTTCATTTTCCCCACCAACAACAACTTCCAAGGGAGCCAAAGCAGAAGGACAGTCAAAACCAATGAGTAAACCTACTTCACAGTCTTGTAAAGCAGGCATTTTGCCAGCCAGATGTTTAAGGTGAGGCCACTGTAATGCTGTACTTCTACTTGGTATGCAAGATGTATCAACAGGAATGAAGTCACGCGTGTATGCTTGCGGCAACCGTATGTAATTATCAGAGAAAAAACTCCGAACTTGCAAGTCATACACATTTTGACTAGAAACAGGTGTATCAACAGAAACCATGGTACTAAGTTTTAGCTGTACTGGTTTGGTTTCAACAGTCAAGTTTTTCACAAGATCTTCTAAAACAAAGGAGGAGTCACTCTGAGTATCAAGGAGTGCATAAGTAAGTATTTCTTTCCCAGGATCCTTCACAGAGGACAGAAAAACTGGAATAATACTTGATGTGGCAGAAATGTTTCGGGTGAGTGCATGAGATAAAACACTGTGAGAAACCTGAGGTGTTTCTTCTGGAGGGATTGAACACTGCTGACCAACATCCTGACATCTCACTCTGTCCTTGTGTAAACAAGTAGGATGATGTCGTCTACACTCTCCACAAACATGCCGCGTTTTACAATCTTTCAATAAATGGCCTTTCCTTAAACATCCAAAACAAAGATGGTTCTGATATATAAATGATCTTTTGTCTTCCATTGATTTAACTGCAAATTTGGGACATTTAGCAACACTGTGTGAAATGTCTGTACAAACCAAGCAAGGCAGTTTAGATTTCAGAACATGACCAGTTTCTTGTTTCTTGAACTCCGTACTGGTATTAAAAGCCTTAGCTTTCCTGGAAAGATCATTTGAAGAAGTTTTAGACTTTAACAAAAATGGAGAAGCAATAGGATTACATGTTATACGTGCTTCCTTTTGTATAAATCTAGAAAAACATTCAAAAGATGGATATTCTCCACACGCATCAAGCACTTCAACAACAACTCTACTCCATTTACGTACAACCCAGTCTGGTAATTTCTTCAACATCTTATGATTTTCTTCACAATCATTTAAGATGGACAGTCCTTTTACTTGAGGCATAGCCTCTTCACAACTTTTCAAAAAGTCAGCAAAATCTCTGAGAGACAATGGATCATTTGGTGCAATCTTTGGCCATGACATAAGTTTATCTCTAAATGCTTTCTGAATTACAAATGGGTTTCCATATCTGTCCTGTACAACTGACCAAGCACCCTCATATGCGTCCTCAGAGCTTCTGTAAAAGAAACCTTCCACAGCCTTTCGGGCTTCTCCAGAGAGATAACTTTTCAAATACAACATTTTTTCTCCAACAGAGATGGATTTTGAATCAATTAAAGTTGTAAATGATATCTTAAAGTCCACAAATTTCAAAGGGTCACCTGAGAATATGGCAGGTTCAGGAACAGGAAGGCGACTTAAACTCAATGAGCTCGTTAAGGCTTCAGCCAAGTTTACTGCAGGAATCTCAGAGCTTGAGGTGGTAGAATTGATGCAGCCCTTGCAGCTGACTTTCTTGGACGTTTTAAAATTTGCACTGATTTAACCTCAGGCTTAAAATCAAGATTTTCCCCTTCTACCCCATCTTCAAGTCTGCTATAAACATCAAGCCGAGCTGCCGCCATTTTAACTTCCATATCTGTTTGCATTACCTTTAACTTGCTCTTCTCCTCATCAAGCTGCTGTAGCACTTCAGCTTCCTTCTGCTTCATTTCTGCCATAATCTGGGACTCATGACACTTCCAGTCACATTCAAGCTTACTGACTCTCGCATGTTGAGCTTCAATCTCCAACATGGATTTAACTTGTACCTTTTTAGCTGCAAGATCAGCTTCTGCCATTACACGCCCTTGAGAAACTTTGGAGCTGGTAATTGATGAACCACATGTAGATGAAGAACATTCAGTAGAGCTTTCTCCAAAAACAGACTGATATTCGTCTCCATTTAAGACTTCTCGCACCCTTTCCTTTTCAACTTCTTGATTAAAATTTTCCTTCAACAATACCCCCTTCTAAACGCTTACACACAAGATCATAAATCTCATTTGTTAGTATAGCACAGGCATCTAGTTTCTGCACAATATCTGGAGTATTTAAAGAATTACGTTGAAGAAACTCATAATTCTGTTTCACTTTATCAAGACTGTTTTGGATCTGCTGATTTATTTCATCCAGATTTTCCTGAGAGCAAAAACCCTTTAATTTCTTCCTGGCTTCTCTGGCGATTTGTTTCCAGGATGCATAAGATTTAAGAAATGCTTTTATCTGTTTTGTAGACTCTGCTTCTCTGTACTGCTCTCCCTTTTCAGTTAACTTTCTTGTGCGAGGACCTGAAACCAACTCTTGTCCTGTTGGCTTTTCTTCAGTGCACACATCTTCAGCAGAAAGTCCTTTTTCATGTGGCAGTGACATCTTACCTCGAAAACCTTACAGTGAAATTAAACCCACAAAACTTAACATTTAGTTACAAAACACCATTCTAATATTTTCCCTTTTTTTTTTTTTAATTACATACCTTGTAAGTAATTTGGCATATAATTTGACCAAACATAGTCCTTGAACTCATTTAATTTCATACATATTCAGGTGACGTCATGTCCAAGTTATTTCCGCGTTGTTTGATCAGTCAATTTCTCACCGCACCATTGGTCATCTGTCAGATTCAGTTTCTGATGCTAACTTGGATCCTCCACGAAGACAGCTCCTCATGGTGGCGTTGACTCCGACGCAGCGCCAAACCTCGGCCGATGTCCGATCCAAACGTCTCACCGTCAAATGAAAAGGCGACACACGGAAGCCTCGAGTTTTCACTGTAGCAGCTCCCCAGCAGTTGAATTTCTTCAGCAAGTCTCGACGGGTGAATTTAGCGTTTTTATTTATTTTTTCTTCGGGTGATTCGTCACCACAGTCACCACAGTCACCGTGAAAACTAAAACATATACAAATATTAAAATACAAACATAAACTTACAATACAATCAACAAAACAAAACGTACCTCGCTGCTTTCACTGGGGAACACTTGATTTCTTCATGCTACCCAGCCTGACAGTTCAAGTCGTTGATTGGCATGAGATACTACCAGCTTTAAAGGGCCCGCCCTCATTAATTACGGCAGCCCAAGAGGTACAACAAAAAAACCCCCAAAACATTACAAAGTGTAAATACCATTAAATCAAACAAAAAAAAAACCCAAACAAAAATACTAATCAAAACAGACAAACATCCATAAACAATCTCTCATACTTAATTTAGAAAACTCTTAATTTATTTTAAATAGTGTATCCGTTACAATTGGTTTTAGTAAAGGTTTTAAACCTTTAACTGGTGGTGCCTCCACCATGGCGGCTAGCCATGCCGGCATGCGGAGGAACCACAGTGTTCGATTTTTATTTAAGGAAAAAGAAGAAGAAAATAGAATAACGAGATTGGACTTTTCCAGGAAGCTGATTCAACAGGTGCTGAAGTTTCGGCCAGATGACCTGAATTGTATCCTTACCCTGCCTTTCAATAAGGGATATGATGTAAGTTTTTGCTCTGCCGCACTTCTTAAGGAATTTTGGACATGGTTTGAAAATGCTAAGACCCAGTTTTCAGTATTTGACGTCGAGAAACTGACTGACAACTCCCTGAAAACGGTGATTGTCAGGATGTTCAATGAGACTGTCAGTGCTGAAGACATCTGTATGTGGCTGGGTAGATACTGCACTGTGAGAGGCCAGGCTATGAAGGTGCGGGATGTGGACGGCATCTGGAACTGTGCTTGGCGGGTCCCCATTAAGCAATGGGAAGACCCCCAAGGCTTCCAGGGCCTGAAGCATCTCCCCTCAATGATGGTCCTGGGGGAGAACAGAGGCTACATTCACTATCAAGGCCAACCCAAACTGTGCAGGAAGTGCGGCGAGCATGGTCATCTGGCCGAAACTTGTGAAAAAGTATTCTGCGGTAAATGTCGAGAAGTGGGACACACTTTTGATGAATGTACGAACGGGCGGAAATGTAATTTGTGTGGTGGACAGGATCATTTGTTCAGAGACTGTCCAAAATCGTTTGCAACTAAACTGAAAAAAGGAAAAGAGACGCTAACAGAAACGGTAAATGAGCAAGTGGACGCAGCTGGGTCGGAAAATTCAAATCTCCCGCCAGGTCCTCTGATTGGAGGAGAGGAGAGGGCGGGACGCGGGGAGGGGAAGGAAGTAACGAGATTGGACTTTTCCAGGAAGCTGATTCAACAGGTGCTGAAGTTTCGGCCAGATGACCTGAATTGTATCTTTACCCTGCCTTTCAATAAGGGATATGACGTAAGTTTTTGCTCTGCCAATTTACTCATTGAGCTAGCTCGGACTCTGAGGAAGAACAGACTGACAGCAGCGATGATGCCCCCCTCCCCGACGCCCAGCTGGCTAAGAGGCCGGCATCTGAGTCACCTCCCGACCTTACCCCCAAGGTAGGGAAGAGAGGAAGGCTGGAGGAACTCTTCGGTTCTTTCGGAGAAGAATCCAGAGCCTTCCTCGCTGGCTCATCCAATGAGGTCTCGTTCCTAGACTTTGCTCACCAATCAACCCCGGAGGACCCAAACAAGGTAACGGCTTTAGAAAGACGGCCGACACCGAGAGTCCGAAGGGGGAATGGAGATCCAACCCGACCTGCACCACCATGTGGGAAGGAAGAGCTCTATTCACAGGACAGTCTCTGAACCCGCCTTGTTTTAACGACTGCCCGTTTTTTAACATGGGTTTAAATTAGTATTATCTTGTTTTTAATCCTTTAAAATGTCGTACTTGATTTTAGCCATCATACTCATGACTCTCACCTTCTCAACCATCAATGTTAGAAGTGTGAAGTCGTGAGTTAGAGCCCGGAGTGTTTTATCCTTTTTAAGCTCCGTACAGTCAGATGTGTTTTTACTACAAGAATGTTCACTCCCGTTTTTAAAGAACTACACCCGGTGGCAGGACTTGTGGCCACGGCCGTCTATATGGAGCGGCTCCAATGGAAATAAAAATGACGGCGTGGCCATTTTAATAAACAACCCGCACATCTTGGTGAAGGGGAGCACCGTGGTGAGAGAGGGACGAGCACTTTTAGCAAATCTGACTTTTAACGGACAGGATTTTAACCTCTTAAATATTTATGGCTTTAATGACAAACACGACAGGTATGACTTTTTAGAGGAACTGCAGCCCCACATGCTGGGAACAAAACCTTTAATAATTGGGGGGGATTTTAATTGCATTTTATCTAGAAAAGATAGGAAAAGAAATAGACAGGATTTTAAGGTAGACAAAACATCACTTTTATTACAGAGAATCGTTAGGGATTTTAAACTAGTGGACTGTTTTAGAACTATGCATCCTGGAGAGGAGGGCCACACCTGGGTCAGTGGTGACGGCTCTATGGCCTCTCGTATTGATTATTTCTTCATCAGGGATTGCGCCCTAACTGATGCTAGATTGTCACCGGCTTTCTTTTTTGATCACCTCCTTCTGTCCTGCACGCTTTCACTTCCTTCAGGTGCGACGACCGGGAGAGGTCTGTGGAAACTCAACCGCTCCCTGCTGGAGGACCAGGTTCTGGTCGGCCAGTACCGGGAGCGGTACCACGAGTGGCAGACCCTCCAAGACCTGTACGAAACACGAGCACAGTGGTGGGAGATGGTGAAAGGTAGGACCCAGACTTTCTTTAGACAAGCAGGGAAAAAGAAAAAGGAGAAAGAACAGAGATGCATGATGGGGCTGCAAAAAAGATTACAAAGATATTACTTTTTAAACCAAAAGGGAATGGATTTTAATTAAGAAATAAGTCTAACAAATGGTTGGAGGAAGAATCTGCAATACTGCTTCTTTGTACACTGAGGATGCAGCAATCGGTCAAGTGTCCAGCGTTACACTAACAGTTAAAGCCTGATCCCCACCTTTCTACATTCCTCTCTTCCTGGTTCTTTCAGCCTGGAGTAAATGAAAACCAGCTGAGTTTATGTGGAGACGCTCCTCTTGGTCTCTGTGGGGTTGAGGTGATGATGAGTTCATGAAGGTGAAGTTGCTCTGAGTCTCAAGTTGGCAGAGAACCAGCTAGATGGGAAATAATGAGAAAATACAAACAATGAGCCTCAGAGGAAGTTTCAAAGAGCATTACTAGATTCAAACTAGACTTTTTTAGCAACTTCTTTCAACCTACAGCGTCTACCAATTCTGATCTTTGTAGTTTTGGGTTTTACTTATAAATTTTGTTTGAATTTATAGTGTAAATCAAATTTTACAAAGATATTTTTACTTCCCTACCAATACCTGAATAAATGTTTCCAGAATACAGAGAAACCACACAGTTTTTGTAGCCGTGCGAAAACGTCTGACATTATTCTAGCCAGACATTTGAGCTCAGATTTGGTAAAGTTAATTTAAACTGGTTAATTACTGGCTAAAGACTGTAATGTTAATCCCGGCGCTTAATATTAATCAACTTTTCAAGTATAGATACCACAAAATGCTAAGTTTTAAACAACTACTCATGATTTGTGCTCACAAATTCACAAAATCAGTATTTGTATCCAACCAGTTATTTTTGACTGCCAGCAGAGGACACAAAAAAGTACTCAAGTAAGAGCAGCACTACTTCAACAATGTATTTTTACTCAAGTAAAAGTAAAAAGTAGCCATCCAAGAAATGGCTCAAGTAAGAGTGAAAAAGTGTTTGGTGAAAAGTTTACTCAAGTTCTGAGTAACTGATCAAGTTATCAATCATTTAATATTTAAAAACTGCATTATTAGAGAGACCAAAATATAAAGTTAAGTGAAAATTTTGGTATTTTAAGGACCAAAATGACAATAATTCATATCAATAACAAAAAATAAAAACAGGGAAAAGAAAATTTTTCTAAATCAGTTTTTTCCAGTAAACAACTTATGAAACTTTAACAAAAACTGCAGGTGTGTGTCTGGTGAATTTCTGGTTAAAATATGTTTGTTTTTCATTCAGCAGGTAGAAAATCCAGAAATTTTACTCATGTAGGAGTAGAAATACTTCATAATAAAATTACTCAAGTAAAAGTCAAAAGTACAAGTAAATTATTTCTGTATATTAATCAGCTGAATTTGTAGTGAAGTTAAATAATTTGAAGTTGGATTTCCTTCATTATTCCACAGAGAAGCATTAATAATAATGAACTACACTGCAAAAACACAAAACCTTACCAATCAATTTGTCTAGTTTCTAGTGCAAATGTCTTGGTACACTTTAAATAAAACAAAACTAAATTAGAAACATCTTTTCAGAAAGATAGGCGCTTGTTTTAAGTCAATAATTCTTAAATATTGGTTAAAAATTATTAGTTCCACTGGCAGATTATTTCACTTATAACAAAATATGTTTCACATGTTAAAAGTGAAATAATCTGTAGTAAAACTAGAACCTTTTCACCAAAATTAAGGAATTACTGACTTATAACAAGCTCTTTATATATTGCTGAAAAGTCACTTGTAAGTTGGTTTTGTCTTAATTCAAGTCTATTAAACTGTTTCCACTACAAACGAGAGTAAAAATACTTGGTATGATTTGTATTTTTTGCAGTGTCCTGCACCTAGTTCTTGTTACTTAAATTTTATTAGTTGCTCAAGAGAAAATCAGTTAAAAAGTATCATTAAAGGCTCTAATTTACAACGATATTCATCGCAGCTTCTTTCAGCATATTCTCTTCTGAAAACACTACAAAAATTATTTGAAGCATAAATTAATCACCACATTTCTTTCCTTCTAGTTTGTAAAAAAAAAAACTTGCATTCTTGTTACTTTTAAGCATTTTATCCCCAGTTTGTTTCAATTTACTGCACAGCTGTTTAAATCTGTTAAATTAGATTTTTACTCACCAAATTAAAGCTTCCAGTCAGAAGGATCCAGCGGCAGGAGAACCTCTCCATCGTTCCACATCTACCTGAGCCTCATTCAGGACGAGCCACGCGTAACGTGATCACCTCTGGAGCAGGAAGCACCGGTAAGCTGCTGCCTCTGACTGGGAGAACCTCTCTGATCTGGACGTTTTGCTCCGTCTTCCTCACCTCCCCCTCTTCATCGCTCACACACACTTTTCTTTCTTGAAATCCCCCAAAACACACAGAGTTTACTGTTCACCTCTGTTTCAGCTGAGTACTTCATCCACCGTGTTTGTAATGAATTAGTCGATTAAAATCTGATTTTATTTGCATCTTAAATGAAGAGGAGGCGGATCAGATGTGGTGAAATTCTGCCATCTTGTGGCCAGCAGAAAGAATGCAGTGTGAGCTCGAAGAAAACATTAAAAGTACGAAATTAGTCAATTATTTAATTAAAAATACACAGCTTCATTTGTTGCCATGCTCAGCAATTAATTAACTTGCAATATTTCAATAAAACAATCAATGCAGTCAGAGGTTTTTATTTATTTTTCATGTACTTTATACATTGATATAAACTAAAGAGGGTTTGTGGCTGTCGGAGCAAATTGAAAAACCGCAAAAACACAAAATCCTACTAAATATTTTTGGTTTATTTTACTGTGCAAATATCTTAATATACGTGAAATAAGAGGAAAACTAGCTTAAAGTAACTTACAAGGAGCTGGTTTTAAGTCAATAATTTATTAATATTGATGTAAAAGTTTTGCTGTCAGATTATTTCACTAAAAACATGGTGAAAATATCTCGTTATAAGTGAAACTAGCACTTTTTAATCAATATTAAAACGAGTCAGAACTCTGGGTTTTTTGTTGGTTCTGCTTCTCATTTTATTTAGCTTCATGTTTTAGTTCACTTTAGTTTAGCCTTTCATGGTCCTTTTGATATTATTATTATTTGAGATATTTAGTGAAATAAGAATTGTCTTATTGCTTTCCTTATTTTCAGTCCTTTATACTGTTTCTAGGTTTATTCTTTAGTTCTGTCCTTGTTTGTCTGAGTCCATGTCCAGCCTTCTTTAATGATTATAGTTTTATTTTATCCTTCTAGTTATTTCAGCCTCCCTGCAGTGTTTCTAGTAATGTTTCTTTCTTAATTTCATCACCGTAGGTTCAGTTATTCTTCCACGTCTGAGTCTATGTATATCTTCCTTTAGTAATTCTAGTTAATTTATTTCTTTGTTTAGATCTTCTAGTTTCTCTAGCTCTATGTTCCTTAGTTCTTACTGTTGTTAGATCGGCCTTGTTTCTATTTAGGGTGGTTATGGTTTCCCTCATGTCTTTCTCTCCTAGTTCATCAGGTTTTTCTTACTCTTAGTTTTTTTTGCATTAGTTGTATTTTTCAGTTCCCTGTTTCCTCCCTTTGTGTTCCCAGCAGATCTTAGGTTCCCTGTGCCACCTTCTCTCCGCCCCTCAGCTCCTGTGCCAGTTACTCACAGCTGAAATCACTCTTCCCATCTAGCTCTGCCATTGTTCCATTTACTGCCTCCCAGTATTTCAGCTCCTCCATCCCAGTCACAACTCGCCAGTCCGTCTCGTCACCCTGATGGTCACTGCCCATGTTTCCCTCCCTGGATTACCTGTTGTTCCCTCGTGTTTCCAGTTTGTTTTGTTTTTGGATTTTGTGTTGGTTCATTTTTTTCATTAAAACATCCATTTATTTCTACGCCTACTTCCTGCTGCGTTTGGGCCCAACACCACACCATGACAACAAGCTCATATATCTGGCTTAAAATTCATTTTTAAATGAGTTTTTCTTATTTCAAGTGTATTAAGATATTTGCATTAGAAACTGCACCAAAAATCCTACAAAAACAAGCCCAAACCATCACTCCTCCACTGCCGCACATCACAGTGAGTGAGGATTTGTAAAATGTCTCCATCTTGTTCTCATTCTTGTTCCAAAGCTGTTTTTGTTTGTTTCGGTGCAGATTTGCAAACCAAAGCAGCGCTGCTGCATTCCTTTCAGAGTGAGGAACCGTTTTCCTGACAGCCCTTCCCAACAAGTCGTACTTGTTTAGTTTATTTTTGATTCTCCTGACGTGAACTTTAAACACTGCAGGCCTTTACGGTCTCTGATGGAGCTCCTGCACTGCAAAAACACAACATCTTATTCTTACCAAGTAGTTTTTAGTGCAAATATCTTAATACACTTGAAATAAGAGAAAACTAACTTACACAGGTGCTGAGGGCAAAACATCCATGTACTGTTTTAAAAGAAGCTTTAAGACTTTTTTTTTTAGCAAAACTTTTGGTTCATTTTCTGAGATATTGGTTTTAATCTCATTTATTGATTTATTTTTCTCCACTAAAATTGCTTGTTTTGTTTTGGGGTTTTTTGCCCTTTGAGATTTAAAGATATAAAGGGCATTATAAATCAAATTTTTAATAATAATAAAAACTATTGTTATCTATTATTATTACAAGTTTCTTATCAGCGGATGTAGCAGCTACATAGTGTGATAAATGTTGCATAACTGATTATGTGCTAAACATAATCAGTTATGTCTACCATCTGGTTTGTAGTTTCTTCTTTCAGAACCAGGAAGTGGAAGGTCTGCAGTGAAACAACAATTGTTGCCACGCTTACATTCACTCTTCTTATGATCAAAAGATACAATTTTCTTTATATATCAGCAGTAAACACTTGAAAGAACATCTTTTCAAAATATTTTATTTATATTTGTTAATTTAAATATTTTACTGACTTCCTCTTGTTCAGGATTGTGACAAACATTTATGTCCAGCGTCACACAGGAAGTAAAGAGGTCTGGTCATGTGACCTTTCACACTGGATACATGAAATTGATATTGTTTAGAGAAGACACACTATTATTTTATTTTAAAACATTAAGCAGCTGCCAAAAGTCAAAATAATTCATTTAAAGCTTCTAGAAGTTAGAAAAAAATGTCTGGCAACAATTTTTGCTGGTGGGATTAAAATTCAGTAATAATTTGATTTATTTAACTGTCATAAGAGACAGAAGTGGTTTCAGAATGTCAAGTTATATTTTCACCGTGTTATTCATCCATTTATTAATACCACAGTTTCAGAGAAAACATTTCAGTTGGAGACTAAATATTCATCTTCATTCTAAATGTTTCCCAGCAGACGGACTAAAGACGTTTCTCCCTCTTCCTCCTCTATCAGACCTTCTCTGATCCTGCAGCAGGTTCCTCCATACCTGAGAGCTTCCAGTCTCCAGTGTGGATCCTTCAGTCCAGCCGACAGCAGCTTCACTCCTGAGTCTCCTGGATGATTGTAGCTCAGGTCCAACTCTTTCAGATGGGAGGGGTTGGAGGTCAGAGCTGAGGCCAGAGAAGCACAGCCTTCCTCTGAGACCAAACAGCCTGATAAGCTGCAGACACACAATTCATCACATGATGAGAATATGAGAACATTGAGGTAGAACCCAAGGTCTGAACTGATCATTTTCACAAGAGGAAAACACACAAGAAAGTGGAGATTCACCTGTTAATAACATAGAATAGTAATAAAGCTGTATTTTATTCTGCAGATAGTAGAAATCAGCATTTATCATTTGTAGAAGAGACGAGAAAGTCTAACAACTGGTTGGAGGAAGAATCTGCAATGATGCTTCTTTGTACACTGAGGATGCAGCAATCGGTCAAGTGTCCAGCGTTACACTAACAGTTAAAGCCTGATCCCCACCTTTCTACATTCCTCTCTTCCTGGTTCTTTCAGCCTGGAGTAAATGAAAACCAGCTGAGTTTATGTGTCAAGACTTAGCATGATTAGCCTCATCACAGTCAGACATTTTTATTTTAATAATCTACTATTGAAATAACATTTGCATCATCTATAGCAGCAGTTAATGGACAGAAATATGGCTTCACTAGGATTCAAAACATTTTACCTGAGTTTCCAGGTTGCAGTTTGGACTCTTCAGTCCAGCAGAGAGAAGCTTCACTCCTGAATCCTGCAGGTTGTTGTTACTCAGGTCCAGTTCTCTGAGACTGGAGGACTGGGAGCTGAGAACTGAGGACAGAGCTTCACAGCTTCTCTCTGAGAGGTTACAGCCACTCAGTCTGAGGAGAGAGTGAAAAAACTCTGTTACTAGGCAATTCTTCAAAATTGTTTTCCAAACAACAAATATTTTTGTTTAGTAATCTATCAATTATTCTTATGATTAATCGAGTAATTGGATAAAAAAATGATAAAATAAATTAATGCTGCAAGCGGCGTCGTGCAGCCCTCGCAGCTCAGCACCGCTCCGGCCTATTGGCCACCGCGGGGTGCCGGCACTGCCACCCGCCAGCCACTGTAGACCCTCTGGCACAGTTCCCGCACCCGTCCACCAGGCGATATGCACCTACGCATTCGGCAGTGCTCTCCGACGACGCACAAAAAATCTGGCAAATTGGGTGATGATATATAGCTGTTGCTATAAAAATTGAGCCCAGTGTTGCTGCGGCGCTAAAGCAGCGAAGGGAAAAGTGCTAACGTACGGCTAATCCAATTAACTTTAAAGATTAACAATAAAGCTGCACATGTGTTTGGGGTTTCTTCAAATCTTTGGGGGCAATTTGCAGTGACCAACTGACCTGACCGACATGTTTTAGGAGATGTGGGGGGAACCGGAGCACCCGGAGAAAACCCACGCAAACACGGGGAGAACATGCAAACTCCACACAGATGGTGTCTGTGAAGATGCAGCGCTAACCGCTGCACCACCGTGCTGCCCACGTTTTTTCCAATTTGGTTGGGAAGGGATCTATTTTCTAGTTTGTCAATGGGGGGAAAAAGTTTTTAAATTTGGTCTTGACGGAGCGTGGCATGGCGCCCCGTTCACAGAGGCTACAACCTCCATGCGTTTGATTCCAGTCCTCGGTTCGTCTCCTGCACGTCTTTCTCCTTCTCTAAATATCAAAATCAAGAACTTTACACACGTTCTTGAATGTCTTCACTTGTTTGTTTCTTTTTTGGCTTCTTCCATCCCAGAGTGTTTCGTACCTTCTTCCAAAATGAAATTTTAGACTTCATCTTTTTACCATCTGGATTGTCCGAATCCTCCAGGATGGTTTCTCCAGCGACCTCGGTCTCTTCTGAGGATTCTGGATCCATGGAAGAACCTGGTAAAGGTTCTCCTGAGAGATCCTCCTCTGAAGAAACCTCTTGATTTAAGACTTTAACTTGATTCTGTGACTTTTCTTCCTTTTCTTGGGAAACTGTGATGGGTTGTTGTTGGAAACCTTTTTCCTCGGCTCTCAGAGTGTCGGCCAGCAGCAGATCGTCTCTCGCTCTTTGTAAATCATTTTTTACACAAATGAGCTCCTCCTGGTGTTTTTCTGCTTGATGTTTTAATGCAGTTACTTCGGTTTCAAACCGACTGTTGAGCTCCATGTACAAACTGTTAACATTCTCCAGCTCAGCCTTGGCACTCCTTTCCTTATCTTGCAGGATTTTCTTCTCTTCTGTTGTTATTTCTTGGAGGATGGCATATTCAGCTCTCAGCTTCTCTAGAAGCTTCTTGTCCTCCTCTGTTTGCTCCAGGTGAGCTTTTCTCTCCTGCTCTACCTGATGCTGGTATGTCTCAACCTCCTGCTTTAAATCCATATTGTTTCTTTCAAACCTACGTTTCAGCTCCTCGTGCGAAATGTGAACCTGATCCAGTTCGTTCAGCATCTGCTTCTCTCTCTTTCTCAGAATAAAGATTTCTTTAGCCATTTTTCGAAAGAGCTCCTCCTTCTCAGCTTTCAGCTTGTCGACTAGCTTCAGACTCTCTTTCTGTCTTTCTTTGTTTGCATCTTTCTCATGTTTCACCTCCTGCCTTACCAGAGAAATGTCTGCATCATATTTACATCGCAGCTCCTTGTATGAAGTCTTAAGTTGGTTCAGTTCTTCTTGGACAGCCTCAGTTTTCTTTCTCTCAGCCTGTATTCCAGCAACAAATGCTTCCTGGCTGAGGAGGTGGGCCACCTTTAAATCCTCAAACTCCTGCTGCAAGGTCTTCTCCATGTTTTTCACACCGTTATAAAATGTGGAATCAATGTCTGCAGCGTAACGTTCTGCTGGATCACTGGACATCTCTTCCCTCTCTTCTCTCTCTAATCTCTCCAGTTCCCTCATTGTCTCTTCGGCCTCGTTGATAAGAGTTTCTCTGAGAGCTTCCTGCCTTTTTAGTCTCAGTTCCATCTCTTTCAGTTTGGCCTCCAGCTCGGCCGGGTTTTGGTCGTCTTCTATCCTGGCGCTCTCCATTTCCAGACTGGAGTCCAGTCTTTGAGTTTCCTCATCTAAAATATCCAGATGTGCAGGAACGAAGCTGCCTTGGGGGTCTTGCTGGACTCCCGTTCTCGCCTGGGGTCCCATCATTTTGTTGCAGTATTGCTGAAATAAGTGAAACATTTCTCCTCAATACAATCACTAAAGTTGTCGATTGGTAAACTACCTGAAAGAGCTTTGCGCACGTCTGAACTGGTCAGTGATATTGCAAGCAATGAAAAATATGCAGAATTGTGTCACATACAATTCTGAGTTGATGACATCACAGACTGCATCGCCAGTGACATCACAGAGTCTTCCTTTGCTGGCGGTGTGACATCATTCCACCACCAAATATCTCACTCTTTATTCTTGTTTACATTCAAAATAGTCCATGATTCACTCGTTTTTATCCAAACTCATTTCTGTGTTGGGCCAGATCAAAAACCTGAATGTTCATAAAGGGCCTGTTGTGCCAGAACATATTGATAAAAACCAATTAAATTGTTAAAATATCAATAAATAGGTGTTTCAGCATCAATAAGTGTTTCTTAAAATAACATAATATTGAACATCTTTTCACACTAATCAGTTCATCCAGGATTGTTTTTGTGCTTTTCTGCAATCAACATCACAGATTTTGTGGCGCTAATTTAGAAATATCTGTAAGGAATTTTTTACAATATTTGCGCTAACATATGATGTTAAATGTGATCTTTTATTAATCGCTCTATCGGTCATGGACTATAACTTGACATCAGGTCAGGCTGAGACAGCGGGCACTTAATCCAAAATGTTTATGGTCAAATTTGAGAAAAAATGTTGATAAACGCAGAAAAAATGTTGATAAACTCAGAAAACATGTTGATAAACTCAGAAAACATGAGGGGATCTGTTGATTTTTGTGTGAATTTTGCGGTTGTTTGTAAAAACTGGAGGGGCCCATTGCTATGATTTGGAGTCTAGAGGGCCACATACAAAGCTATGGCGGGCCAGATTTGGCCCTCGGGCCTTGAGTTTGACACACATGCCATATATGATAATCTATAGGACTTTTTTCAATATCTATACATTTTGAAGTTAATTTTGCTTGTTTAGTCAAACATTTATTTTTTTTTGTATTGTGGAAAAAGACAGTGGGAAAGAAAATTTATAATAAATCGATGTAAACAACATGAAAAAGTAAAAGATAAAAACTAAAACTATTGATTTATAAATCTTGTTGAAAGTTGGTATTACCAGGGTTTTCGACCTGACGTCCCGAAAGAGGGTCAAAAGACCCTGAGTCCAAACTGACGACTCTGATGGCTCAAATTAGCATCCCTTCTTCAATTGTAAATGTGGCCGTTGACCGTCAGGCCAGAAGGTAGGAGTGTGAATAGTCCATGTTGGGGGTGGGTGCGATCTATGATGGAGGCAGCTCTACAGTAGACTCTCCTGTAGGTAATGCTCTTCAGTCTAGTTTTGAAGCATACATGAAGTGTTTTTGGAGAGATGTGACCTTTTGCAGCTGATCCATGATGTTGTGCTGCATTATCCAGGTCATTTTGCCAAATGTACATAGAGTTTGCAAAACATACAATCTGTTTCAAGAAATATGCAAAGGTTTTTCTAAAAGAAATTAGTAATGTTTTTCTTTTAAATAAAGCTAAGTGGGTTTAAAATGACAGTTTAGAAATAAACTAACCAAATTAATTGTGTTGATCCACCTCAAAAAAATCATGCAAAAAGTGTAAGCAAAAGAAATCTGGGAGACTTTGCACATGCAAATTTGCATGCAGCCTTTTGTGCTGTGGAGGATAAATAGGTGACTGCTTCACCTATTTAGTTCACAAGAACTAATGGCATTTATTTCAGTCATAATCTTGCGGGGGGTGACCAAGGTTCCATCACTATGTGACAGCTGGTCAGCAAACCTGGCAAACATGATTGACATGGCAGCACTGAATGCACATGCGCTTTATCAGGCATGCATTGGGGTGCAGGAGAGACGGGTGGACTTCCTGGTTGAGCTTGCAAAAGAGTTGGGTAACTCTCATGTGAGTGAGAAGAAGGCACACAAGGAGAAACTGCTTCGGCAACAACCTTCCACACCCAGCTCAGGCAAAAGGGCGAAGTGTCAGGTCAACCATCGATGCAGGATGCGTGTCCTGAGGCCGAAACATCGTCAGTGACCCCTCACACCCCCACCATGGACTGTTCTCCCTGCTGCCCTCTGGAAAGAGGTTCCGCAGCGTCCGGTGCAGGTCCACCTGGTTCCGAAACAGCTTTTTCCCACTTGCCATCAGACTGCTGAACTCTTAACTGGACTGCACTCAAAATCTGGTCTCCACTTTATACCTTGCACATGTACAGAGCTAAATAACTTCTATTTTACTGTCAGTCCTGCACTTTATATTTTATATTTAGATTTATATTCATATTTTATACTGTATTTTATTTTATTCTGGAGTAACCTCACAACATTGGAACCTCAAACATTGTCCTGAGCCGTATGCAGCGAAATTTCGTTCTGTATACACCCTGTGCATGCAAAATGACAACAAAGTCAGTCTAAGTCTAAGGAACAATTGTGCAACTGTGAGATGCGTTGAGGCCATTACCAGGGTAATTACCAGGGTAATTACCAGGGTAATGGCCTTATTTACAGAACAAAAGCGCCTGCTAGCTAAAATCCTTCAGGTCAGTCGACCCGTCTCTGGACTCCAAAGGTAGAAATGTTAAATGACCTTTCTCTGGTATTGCGTGTGTTAAAGTGAAGTTTTTATTAACCTCTTCCTGCTAGCTGCCCCCCCTGGAGGAATGAACTCAGACGTCTTTTATACGGTGCAGGTGGGTCTCATCAACGTCTGATTGGCTTTGCTGATCCAATGGGGTGGCTGCTCTCCTGCAGCCTCTAGGCAGCCAATCAGAAAGCTGTGCCCGCACAGCTGATCCTGCATAATAGAAAAAAAACAAAGAGCCTCCACAGCCTGAAGAGGCCAGGGGCCGCAACAATGTTTATGTAGCTTTGTTGTGTTTTTACACCTTCTCGGCCTTTTGGCTAAGACAGCGGTCCCCTCCTTTGGGTGGTGATAGCGGTAGTCTTTGTGACTTGGCTGTTACCACTGATTTAGAGGTTCAGTAAATTTTGTCCCCGGTTGAGATATTGACCACTAAGTAGTGGAAAATATCTTTTACCTTTTATTTGTATTTATTGGTGTTTCTTAACTATTTATTGGTTTTAGTAAAGGTTTTAAACCTTTAACTGGTGGTGCCTCCACCATGGCGGCTAGCCATGCCGGCATGCGGAGGCACCACAGTGTTCGGTTTTTATTTAAGGAAAAAGAAGAAGAAAATAGAATAACGAGATTGGACTTTTCCAGGAAGCTGATTCAACAGGTGCTGAAGTTTCGGCCAGATGACCTGAATTGTATCCTTACCCTGCCTTTCAATAAGGGATATGATGTAAGTTTTTGCTCTGCCGCACTTCTCAAGGAATTTACGACACGGTTTGAAAATGCTAAGACCCAGTTTTCAGTATCTGACGTTGAGAAACTGACTGACAACTCCCTGAAAACGGTGATTGTCAGGATGTTCAATGAGACTGTCAATGCTGAAGATATCTGTATGTGGCTGGGTAGATACTGCACTGTGAGAGGCCAGGCTATGAAGGTGCGGGATGTGGACGGCATCTGGAACTGTGCTTGGCGGGTCCCCATTAAGCAATGGGAAGACCCCCAAGGCTTCCAGGGCCTGAAGCATCTCCCCTCAATGATGGTCCTGGGGGACAACAGAGGCTACATTCACTATCAAGGCAAACTGTGCCGGAAGTGCGGCGAGCATGGTCATCTGGCCGAAACTTGTGAAAAAGTATTCTCCAGTAAATGTCGAGAAGTGGGACACACTTTTGATGAATGTACGAACGGGCGGAAATGTAATTTGTGTGGTGGAAAGGATCATTTGTTCAGAGACTGTCCAAAATCATTCGCGAACAAACTGAAAAAAGGAAAAGAGACGCTAACAGAAACGGCTAATGAGCAAGTGGACGCAGCTGGGTCGGAAAATTCAAATCTCCCGCCAGGTCCTCTGATTGGAGGAGAGGAGGAGAGGGCGGGAAGCGGGGAGGGGAAGGAAGCCCCCCCCCCAGACCGAAACATCCAGTGAGGGGGGGGAGATGCTAACCGAAGGCGGAGCTAGCTCGGACTCTGAGGAAGAACAGACTGACAGCAGCGATGATGCCCCCCTCCCCGACGCCCAGCTGGCTAAGAGGCCGGCATCTGAGTCACCTCCCGACCTTACCCCCAAGGTAGGGAAGAGAGGAAGGCTGGAGGAACTCTTCGGTTCTTTCGGAGAAGAATCCAGAGCCTTCCTCGCTGGCTCATCCAATGAGGTCTCGTTTCTCGGCCTTTTGGCTAAGACAGCGGTCCCCTCCATTGGGTGGTGATAGCGGTAGTCTTTGTGACTTGGCTGTTGCCACTGATTTAGAGGTTCAGTAAATTTAGTCCCCAGGTGAGATATTGACCACTAAGTAGTGGAAAATATCTTTTACCTTTTATTTGTATTTATTGGTGTTCTTTAACTATTTATTGGTTTTAGTAAAGGTTTTAAACCTTTAACTGGTGGTGCCTCCACCATGGCGGCTAGCCATGCCGGCATGCGGAGGCACCACAGTGTTCGATTTTTATTTAAGGAAAGAGAAGAAGAAAATAGAGTAACGAGATTGGACTTTTCCAGAAAACTAATCCAACAGGTGTTGAAGTTTCGGCCAGATGACCTGAATTGTATCCTTACCCTGCCTTTCAACAAGGGATATGACGTAAGTTTTTGCTCTGCCGCACTTCTTAAGGATTTTTGGACACGTTTTGAAAATGCTAAGACCCAGTTTTCAGCGTTTGACGTCGAGAAACTGACTGACAACTCCCTGAAAACGGTGATTGTCAGAATGTTCAATGAGACTGTCAGTGCTGAAGATATCTGTATATGGCTGGGTAGATACTGCACTGTGAGAGGCCAGGCTATGAAGGTGCGGGATGTGGACGGCATCTGGAACTGTGCTTGGCGGGTCCCCATTAAACAATGGGAAGACCCCCAAGGCTTCCAGGGCCTGAAGCATCTCCCCTCAATGATAGTCCTGGGGGAGAACAGAGGCTACATTCACTATCAAGGCCAACCCAAACTGTGCCGGAAGTGCGGCGAGCATGGTCATCTGGCCGAAACTTGTGAAAAAGTTTTTTGCGGTAAATGCCGAGAAGTGGGACACACTTTTGATGAATGTACGAACGGGCGGAAATGTAATTTGTGTGGTGGACAGGATCATTTGTTCAGAGACTGTCCAAAATCGTTTGCAAATAAATTGAAAAGAGGAAAAGAGACGTTAACGGAAACGGTTAATGAGCGAGTGGAAGCAGCTGGGTTGGAAAATTCAAATCTCCCGCCAGGTCCTCTGATTGGAGGGGAGGAGGAGAGGGCGGGAAGCGGGGAGGGGAAGGAAGCCCCCCCCCAGACCGAAACATCCAGTGAGGGGGGGGAGATGCTAACCGAAGGCGGAGCTAGCTCGGACTCTGAGGAAGAACAGACGGACAGCAGCGATGATGCCCCCCTCCCCGACGCCCAGCTGGCTAAGAGGCCGGCATCTGAGTCACCTCCCGACCTTACTCCCCAAGGTAGGGAAGAGAGGAAGGCTGGAGGAACTCTTCGGTTCTTTCGGAGAGGAATCCAGAGCCTTCCTCGCTGGCTCATCTAATGAGGTCTCGTTCCTAGACTTTGCTCACCAATCAACCCCGGAGGACCCAAACAAGGTAACGGCTTTAGAAAGACGGCCGGCACCGAGAGTCCGAAGGGGGAATGGAGCTCCAGCCCGACCTGCACCACCATGTGGGAAGGAAGAGCTCTGTTCACAGGACAGTCTCTGAACCCGCCTTGTTTTAACGACCGCCCGTTTTTTAACATGGTTTGAACTTAGTCCTATCTTGTTTTAATCCTTTAAAATGTCGTACTTGATTTTAGCCATCATACTCATGACTCTCACCTTCTCAACCATCAATGTTAGAAGTGTGAAGTCGCGAGTTAGAGCCCAGAGTGTTTTATCCTTTTTAACCTCCGTACAGTCAGATGTGTTTTTACTACAAGAATGTTCACTCCCGTTTTTAAAGAATTACACCCGGTGGCAGGACTTGTGGCCACGGCCGTCTATATGGAGCGGCTCCAATGGAAATAAAAATGACGGCGTGGCCATTTTAATAAACAACCCGCACATCTTGGTGAAGGGGAGCACCGTGGTGAGAGAGGGACGAGCACTTTTAGCAAATCTGACTTTTAACGGACAGGATTTTAACCTCTTAAATATTTATGGCTTTAATGACAAACACGACAGGTATGACTTTTTAGAGGAACTGCAGCCCCACATGCTGGGAACAAAACCTTTAATAATTGGGGGGGATTTTAATTGCATTTTATCTAGAAAAGATAGGAAAAGAAATAGACAGGATTTTAAGGTAGACAAAACATCACTTTTATTACAAAGAATCGTTAGGGATTTTAAACTAGTGGACTGTTTTAGAACTATGCATCCTGGAGAGGAGGGCCACACCTGGTTCAGTGGTGACGGCTCTATGGCCTCTCGTATTGATTATTTCTTCATCAGGGATTGCGCCCTAACTGATGCTAGATTGTCACCGGCTTTCTTTTCCGATCACCTCCTTCTGTCCTGCACGCTTTCACTCCCTTCAGGTGCGACGACCGGGAGAGGTCTGTGGAAACTCAACCGCTCCCTGCTGGAGGACCAGGTTCTGGTCGGCCAGTACCGGGAGCGGTACCACGAGTGGCAGACCCTCCAAGACCTGTACGAAACACGAGCACAGTGGTGGGAGATGGTGAAAGGTAGGACCCAGACTTTTTTTCGACAAGCAGGGAAAAATAAAAAGAGAAAAGAACAGAGATGCATGATGGGGCTGCAGAAAAGACTACAAAGATATTACTTTTTAAACCAACAGGGAATGGATTTTAATAAAGAAATAAGAGAAGTAAAAAAAGAAATGAACATTTTAGCAGAAATAAAGAGTAAGGGAGTGATTTTAAGAAGCAGAGAAAGAGAAATAGAAGAAGGAGAAAAATGTAATAGATACTTTTTTAAGAAAATTATAAACAATCCAAGTTTTTTTTCTGATTTAAAGTCAGAAAATGGAAACATTGTTTCTAACATAGAAGAAAAGAAAAAAGTAATTGAAAAATACTATAGTGACTTATACTCAGAAAAAATGGTAAACGGAAAAAATATAAAAGAAACTTTAAATTTTCTTGAGAAAAGTATAGAAGACAGCAGTTTTTTAGAGCAGGATTTTACCCTTTTAGAGCTTTTACAGTCTTTGAGGAGTTTTAAAAGAGGAAAATCTCCAGGCTCAGACGGACTCCCTGTAGAATTTTATTTAACCTTTTACGATATTTTAGCACCGGATTTACTTACTGTTTTTATGGATTTTAGCAAACAAGACACACTCCCCGATAGTTTTAGAACAGGAATAGTTACACTTTTATATAAAGACAAAGACAAAACAGATCTTAAAAACTGGAGACCCATCACCCTTTTAAACGTTGACTGTAAGATTTTTAGTAGACTTTTAGCAGCCAGGATGCGTCGAGTGTTGGGGGATCTAATCCACCCGGATCAAGCCTGCGCCGTCCCGGGAAGGAGGATCACGGACAGCCTGGTACTGATCAGAGACACCATCTGTTTTGCGAGAGACAGAAACATTCGGCTGATAGTCCTAAATCTAGATTTCGAGAAAGCGTTTGATCGGGTCTCGCACCAGTACCTCTTCCAGGTACTGCAAAAAATGGGCTTTTCCTGGGAGGTTCGTAGCGTGGGTGGGACTGCTGTACCGAGACATCTCCAGCAGATTTATGGTTAACGGGTTTCTGACAAAAGCAGTGAAAGTGAACTGCGGTGTCCGTCAGGGTTGTCCGTTATCCGCCCTTCTCTATGTGGCCTGCGTCGAGCCGCTGGCGCAGATCTTGAGAAGGGACCCACAGATTTTAGGTGTAACGATACCGGGGAGTGGAGGGCAGGAAGCGAAATGTCTTTTATACATGGATGATTTTAACATTTTATGTACAGATCTTTTATCAATAGATAGGATTTTTCAATTAACAGATTGGTTTGGGAAAGCATCAGGGTCAAAATTAAACAAAGAAAAAACAAAAGCACAATTTTATGGACCATGGAAAGAGAATGAAAAATTAGGATGTCAGTTTCAAGTAACGGAAGAAGAACAAAAAATACTGGGAGTAAAATTTGACAAACATGGAGAAGGAAAGACAAACTGGACTGAAATAACAAGAAGAGTAAAACAGCGACTGGGATTCTGGGGGATGAGGAACCTTACGATAGAAGGAAAGATTTTAATAGTTAAAGCTGTGATTTTACCAGTGTTTTTACTCACCAGTGCTGTTTTTATTCCTCCTAGGAGAGTGCTTTTAGAACTACAACGAGCCATTTTTTATTTTATATGGAACTCCAAATGGGAAAGGTTAAAAAGAGAAATCATGTACAAACCCAAAGAAAAAGGAGGAAAAGGAGTCCCAGACCTTTACTTGTTTCTAGGCAGCCATTATACGAGCACTCACCTGAAACAAGCCATGAACCTCTCTAGTAACAACAAAACAAACAAGATGACCAGATTCTGGTGCGGGTCCTATCTCAGAAAATTAAAAATGATAAAAAGTGATTTTAGAACTCCAGTAGCTTTTAACCTCCCACCTGCATATGCTTTTATACGGAACTTTTTAGAACATTTTAGACTAGAAGGAGAGGAGAGCAAGATTTTAACTAATCATCGTTTTATTATTTCTGTTGTGCAGGACCGGGAACCAGTGACTCCAGTGCGCGGCCTCCGGTATGGAGACGCTTCCACCGTTTGGCGCAACGTGAGCCATCCCGTCCTTCCAAACAGACTCCAGGACCTGTCATGGATGGTGGCTCATGGGATCCTGCCGGTCAGAGCCGTCATGCACTCCCGCGGCATGTCTGCAACGTCCATCTGCCCCCGACCCGGTTGTGGCGCGCCGGAGTCGGTGAGGCACCTGCTGTGGGAGTGCAGCGCTGCTGTGGACCTGTGGGCGAAGGCCGGCTCCTTGCAATTCCCACACTTGCCAGCAAGGGAGGTCCTTCATGCACAGCTAGTGCTGTACGGGGTGAGCCAGCAGAAAATGGCTAAAAAAGACTTTGCTGAGATGTGGCTCACCCTCGCCACCATCAAAGACGCCATTTGGACCTCCAGAAACTTGCTGGTGAGCAGGCGCAGGCAGATGCCCCCCGTGGCTGTGATCCGGATGGCGGCAGCAAAAAGGAAAACATCACGGGCTGCAGGTGGCGCGCCAAGGACACAGCCACCAAGAAGAATCGCCTGCGCCTCCGTGGACGAAGGAGCCGGCGCTCCACGAAAAGAGGTCCAAGCAGCGGCGGCCTGGCTCTCCGGGTGAGGCAGGAGGGAAGGAGCTTCAGGGCAGGTTTCCCCTCTGAGCACCAAGCGCTGTCTGGAAGGACGGGACGGCCCCGGACTTTGGAAGGAGTCACCCCGGTCCTGCTCAACTTTTAACACACAGAGATTTTATGTTTTATACCCTTGTTCTTAGCTCCTTTTAGTATAAATTGATGAACTTGAAAACATGTTGAAAGGTTCTGTATAACTGCAAAAATGTAATGGATTTTTAATGCTTACAGTAACAATAAAAATTTTCGAAAGAAAAAAAAAATCCAATGAGGTCTCGTTCCTAGACTTGGCTCACCAATCAACCCCGGAGGACCCAAACAAGGTAACGGCTTTAGAAAGACGGCCGACGCCGAGAGCCCGAAGGGGGAATGGAGCTCCAACCTGACCTGCACCACCATGTGGGAAGGAAGAGCTCTGTTCACAGGACAGTCTCTGAACCCGCCTTGTTTTAACGACCGCCCGTTTTTTAACATGGTTTTAACTTAGTCTTATCTTGTTTTTAATCCTTTAAAATGTCGTACTTGATTTTAGCCATCATACTCATGACTCTCACCTTCTCAACCATCAATGTTAGAAGTGTGAAGTCGTGAGTTAGAGCCCAGAGTGTTTTATCCTTTTTAAGCTCCGTACAGTCAGATGTGTTTTTACTACAAGAATGTTCACTCCCGTTTTTAAAGAACTACACCCGGTGGCAGGACTTGTGGCCACGGCCGTCTATATGGAGCGGCTCCAATGGAAATAAAAATGACGGCGTGGCCATTTTAATAAACAACCCGCACATCTTGGTGAAGGGGAGCACCGTGGTGAGAGAGGGACGAGCACTTTTAGCAAATCTGACTTTTAACGGACAGGATTTTAACCTCTTAAATATTTATGGCTTTAATGACAAACACGACAGGTATGACTTTTTAGAGGAACTGCAGCCCCACATGCTGGGAACAAAACCTTTAATAATTGGGGGGGATTTTAATTGCATTTTATCTAGAAAAGATAGGAAAAGAAATAGACAGGATTTTAAGGTAGACAAAACATCACTTTTATTACAGAGAATCGTTAGGGATTTTAAACTAGTGGACTGTTTTAGAACTATGCATCCTGGAGAGGAGGGCCACACCTGGGTCAGTGGTGACGGCTCTATGGCCTCTCGTATTGATTATTTCTTCATCAGGGATTGCGCCCTAACTGATGCTAGATTGTCACCGGCTTTCTTTTCTGATCACCTCCTTCTGTCCTGCACGCTTTCACTTCCTTCAGGTGCGACGACCGGGAGAGGTCTGTGGAAACTCAACCGCTCCCTGCTGGAGGACCAGGTTCTGGTCGGCCAGTACCGGGAGCGGTACCACGAGTGGCAGACCCTCCAAGACCTGTACGAAACACGAGCACAGTGGTGGGAGATGGTGAAAGGTAGGACCCAGACTTTCTTTAGACAAGCAGGGAAAAAGAAAAAGGAGAAAGAACAGAGATGCATGATGGGGCTGCAAAAAAGATTACAAAGATATTACTTTTTAAACCAAAAGGGAATGGATTTTAATTAAGAAATAAGTCTAACAAATGGTTGGAGGAAGAATCTGCAATACTGCTTCTTTGTACACTGAGGATGCAGCAATCGGTCAAGTGTCCAGCGTTACACTAACAGTTAAAGCCTGATCCCCACCTTTCTACATTCCTCTCTTCCTGGTTCTTTCAGCCTGGAGTAAATGAAAACCAGCTGAGTTTATGTGGAGACGCTCCTCTTGGTCTCTGTGGGGTTGAGGTGATGATGAGTTCATGAAGGTGAAGTTGCTCTGAGTCTCAAGTTGACAGAGAACCAGCTAGATGGGAAATAATGAGAAAATACAAACAATGAGCCTCAGAGGAAGTTTCAAAGAGCATTACTAGATTCAAACTAGACTTTTTTAGCAACTTCTTTCAACCTACAGCGTCTACCAATTCTGATCTTTGTAGTTTTGGGTTTTACTTATAAATTTTGTTTGAATTTATAGTGTAAATCAAATTTTACAAAGATATTTTTACTTCCCTACCAATACCTGAATAAATGTTTCCAGAATACAGAGAAACCACACAGTTTTTGTAGCCGTGAGAAAACTTCTGACATTATTCTAGCCAGACATTTGAGCTCAGATTTGGTAAAGTTAATTTAAACTGGTTAATTACTGGCTAAAGACTGTAATGTTAATCCCGGCGCTTAATATTAATCAACTTTTCAAGTATAGATACCACAAAATGCTAAGTTTTAAACAACTACTCATGATTTGTGCTCACAAATTCACAAAATCAGTATTTGTATCCAACCAGTTCTTTTTGACTGCCAGCAGAGGACACAAAAAAGTACTCAAGTAAGAGCAGCACTACTTCAACAATGTATTTTTACTCAAGTAAAAGTAAAAAGTAGCCATCCAAGAAATGGCTCAAGTAAGAGTGAAAAAGTGTTTGGTGAAAAGTTTACTCAAGTTCTGAGTAACTGATCAAGTTATCAATCATTTAATATTTAAAAACTACATTATCAGACAGACCAAAATATAAAGTTAAGTGAAAATTTTGGTATTTTAAGGACCAAAATGACAATAATTCATATCAATAACAAAAAATAAAAACAGGGAAAAGAAAATTTTTCTAAATCAGTTCTTTTCAGTAAACAACTTATGAAACTTTAACAAAAACTGCAGGTGTGTGTCTGGTGAATTTCTGGTTAAAATATGTTTGTTTTTCATTCAGCAGGTAGAAAATCCAGAAATTTTACTCATGTAGGAGTAGAAATACTTCATAATAAAATTACTCAAGTAAAAGTCAAAAGTACAAGTAAATTATTTCTGTATATTAATCAGCCTGAATTTGTAGTGAAGTTAAATAATTTGAAGTTGGATTTCCTTCATTATTCCACAGAGAAGCATTAATAATAATGAACTACACTGCAAAAACACAAAACCTTACCAATCAATTTGTCTAGTTTCTAGTGCAAATGTCTTGGTACACTTTAAATAAAACAAAACTAAATTAGAAAAATCTTTTCAGAAAGATAGGCGCTTGTTTTAAGTCAATAATTCTTAAATATTGGTTAAAAATTACTAGTTCCACTGGCAGATTATTTCACTTATAACAAAATATTTTTCACATGTTAAAAGTGAAATAATCTGTAGTAAAACTAGAACCTTTTCACCAAAATTAAGGAATTATTGACTTATAACAAGCTCTTTATATATTGCTGAACAGTCACTTGTAAGTTGGTTTTGTCTTAATTCAAGTGTATTAAAATGTTTCCACTACAAACGAGAGTAAAAATACTTGGTATGATTTGTATTTTTTGCAGTGTCCTGCACCTAGTTCTTGTTACTTAAATTTTATTAGTTGCTCAAGAGAAAATCAGTTAAAAAGTATCATTAAAGGCTCTAATTTACAACGATATTCATCGCAGCTTCTTTCAGCATATTCTCTTCTGAAAACACTACAAAAATTATTTGAAGCATAAATTAATCACCACATTTCTTTCCTTCTAGTTTGTAAAAAAAAAAACTTGCATTCTTGTTACTTTTAAGCATTTTATCCCCAGTTTGTTTCAATTTACTGCACAGCTGTTTAAATCTGTTAAATTAGATTTTTACTCACCAAATTAAAGCTTCCAGTCAGAAGGATCCAGCGGCAGGAGAACCTCTCCATCGTTCCACATCTACCTGAGCCTCATTCAGGACGAGCCACGCGTAACGTGATCACCTCTGGAGCAGGAAGCACCGGTAAGCTGCTGCCTCTGACTGGGAGAACCTCTCTGATCTGGACGTTTTGCTCCGTCTTCCTCACCTCCCCCTCTTCATCGCTCACACACACTTTTCTTTCTTGAAATCCCCCAAAACACACAAAGTTTACTGTTCACCTCTGTTTCAGCTGAGTACTTCATCCACCGTGTTTGTAATGAATTAGTCGATTAAAATCTGATTTTATTTGCATCTTAAATGAAGAGGAGGCGGATCAGATGTGGTGAAATTCTGCCATCTTGTGGCCAGCAGAAAGAATGCAGTGTGAGCTCGAAGAAAACATATTAAAAGTACGAAATTAGTCAATTATTTAATTAAAAATACACAGCTTCATTTGTTGCCATGCTCAGGAACTAATTAACTTGCAATATTTCAATAAAACAATCAATGCAGTCGGATTTTTGTATTTATTTTTCATGTACTTTATACATTGATATAAACTAAAGAGGGTTTGTGGCTGTCGGAGCAAATTGAAAAACCGCAAAAACACAAAATCCTACTAAATATTTTTGGTTTATTTTACTGTGCAAATATCTTAATATACGTGAAATAAGAGGAAAACTAGCTTAAAGTAACTTACAAGGAGCTGGTTTTAAGTCAATAATTTATTAATATTGATGTAAAAGTTTTGCTGTCAGATTATTTCACTAAAACATGGTGAAAATATCTCGTTATAAGTGAAACTAGCACTTTTTAATCAATATTAAAACGAGTCAGAACTCTGGGTTTTTTGTTGGTTCTGCTTCTCATTTTATTTAGCTTCATGTTTTAGTTCACTTTAGTTTAGCCTTTCATGGTCCTTTTGATATTATTATTATTTGAGATATTTAGTGAAATAAGAATTGTCTCATTGCTTTCCTTATTTTCAGTCCTTTATAGTGTTTCTAGGTTTATTCTTTAGTTCTGTCCTTGTTTGTCTGAGTCCATGTCCAGCCTTCTTTAATGATTATAGTTTTATTTTATCCTTCTAGTTATTTCAGCCTCCCTGCAGTGTTTCTAGTAATGTTTCTTTCTTAATTTCATCACCGTAGGTTCAGTTATTCTTCCACGTCTGAGTCTATGTATATCTTCCTTTAGTAATTCTAGTTAATTTATTTCTTTGTTTAGATCTTCTAGTTTCTCTAGCTCTATGTTCCTTAGTTCTTACTGTTGTTAGATCGGCCTTGTTTCTATTTAGGGTGGTTATGGTTTCCCTCATGTCTTTCTCTCCTAGTTCATCAGGTTTTTCTTACTCTTAGTTTTTTTTGCATTAGTTGTATTTTTCAGTTCCCTGTTTCCTCCCTTTGTGTTCCCAGCAGATCTTAGGTTCCCTGTGCCACCTTCTCTCCGCCCCTCAGCTCCTGTGCCAGTTACTCACAGCTGAAATCACTCTTCCCATCTAGCTCTGCCATTGTTCCATTTACTGCCTCCCAGTATTTCAGCTCCTCCATCCCAGTCACAACTCGCCAGTCCGTCTCGTCACCCTGATGGTCACTGCCCATGTTTCCCTCCCTGGATTACCTGTTGTTCCCTCGTGTTTCCAGTTTGTTTTGTTTTTGGATTTTGTGTTGGTTCATTTTTTTCATTAAAACATCCATTTATTTCTACGCCTACTTCCTGCTGCGTTTGGGCCCAACACCACACCATGACAACCTGCTCATATATCTGGCTTAAAATTCATTTTTAAATGAGTTTTTCTTATTTCAAGTGTATTAAGATATTTGCATTAGAAACTGCACCAAAAATCCTACAAAAACAAGCCCAAACCATCACTCCTCCACTGCCGCACATCACAGTGAGTGAGGATTTGTAAAATGTCTCCATCTTGTTCTCATTCTTGTTCCAAAGCTGTTTTTGTTTGTTTCGGTGCAGATTTGCAAACCAAAGCAGCGCTGCTGCATTCCTTTCAGAGTGAGGAACCGTTTTCCTGACAGCCCTTCCCAACAAGTCGTACTTGTTTAGTTTATTTTTGATTCTCCTGACGTGAACTTTAAACACCGCAGGCCTTTACGGTCTCTGATGGAGCTCCTGCACTGCAAAAACACAACATCTTATTCTTACCAAGTAGTTTTTAGTGCAAATATCTTAATACACTTGAAATAAGAGAAAACTAACTTACACAGGTGCTGAGGGCAAAACATCCATGTACTGTTTTAAAAGAAGCTTTAAGACTTTTTTTTTTTTAGCAAAACTTTTGGTTCATTTTCTGAGATATTGGTTTTAATCTCATTTATTGATTTATTTTTCTCCACTAAAATTGCTTGTTTTGTTTTGGGGTTTTTTGCCCTTTGAGATTTAAAGATATAAAGGGCATTATAAATCAAATTTGTAATAATAATAATAACTATTGTTATCTATAATTATTACAAGTTTCTTATCAGCGGATGTAGCAGCTACATAGTGTGATAAATGTTGCATAACTGATTATGTGCTAAACATAATCAGTTATGTCTACCATCTGGTTTGTAGTTTCTTCTTTCAGAACCAGGAAGTGGAAGGTCTGCAGTGAAACAACAATTGTTGCCACGCTTACATTCACTCTTCTTATGATCAAAAGATACAATTTTCTTTATATATCAGCAGTAAACACTTGAAAGAACATCTTTTCAAAATATTTTATTTATATTTGTTAATTTAAATATTTTACTGACTTCCTCTTGTTCAGGATTGTGACAAACATTTATGTCCAGCGTCACACACGTTTCAGAATGTCAAGTTATATTTTCACCGTGTTATTCATCCATTTATTAATACCACAGTTTCAGAGAAAACATTTCAGTTGGAGACTAAATATTCATCTTCATTCTAAATGTTTCCCAGCAGACGGACTAAAGACGTTTCTCCCTCTTCCTCCTCTATCAGACCTTCTCTGCTCCTGCAGCAGGTTCCTCCATACCTGAGAGCTTCCAGTCTCCAGTCTGGATCCTTCAGTCCAGCCGACAGCAGCTTCACTCCTGAGTCTCCTGGATGATTGTAGCTCAGGTCCAACTCTTTCAGATGGGAGGGGCTGGAGGTCAGAGCTGAGGCCAGAGAAGCACAGCCTTCCTCTGAGACCAAACAGCCTGATAATCTGCAGACACACAATTCATCACATGATGAGAATATGAGAACATTGAGGAAGAACCCAAGGTCTGAACTGATCATTTTCACGAGAGGAAAACACACAAGAAAGTGGAGATTCACCTGTTAATAACATAGAATAGTAATAAAGCTGTATTTCATTCTGCAGATAGTAGAAATCAACATTTATCATTTGTAGAAGAGACGAGAAAGTCTAACAACTGGTTGGAGGAAGAATCTGCAATGATGCTTCTTTGTACACTGAGGATGCAGCAATCGGTCAAGTGTCCAGCGTTACACTAACAGTTAAAGCCTGATCCCCACCTTTCTACATTCCTCTCTTCCTGGTTCTTTCAGCCTGGAGTAAATGAAAACCAGCTGAGTTTATGTGTCAAGACTTAGCATGATTAGCCTCATCACAGTCAGACATTTTTATTTTAATAATCTACTATTGAAATAACATTTGCATCATCTATAGCAGCAGTTAATGGACAGAAATATGGCTTCACTAGGATTCAAAACATTTTACCTGAGTTTCCAGGTTGCAGTTTGGACTCTTCAGTGCAGCAGAGAGAAGCTTCACTCCTGAATCCTGCAGGTTGTTGTTACTCAGGTCCAGTTCTCTGAGACTGGAGGACTGGGAGCTGAGAACTGAGGACAGAGCTTCACAGCTTCTCTCTGAGAGGTTACAGCCACTCAGTCTGAGGAGAGAGTGAAAAAACTCTGTTACTAGGCAATTCTTCAAAATTGTTTTCCAAACAACAAATATTTTTGTTTAGTAATCTATCAATTATTCTTATGATTAATCGAGTAATTGGATAAAAAAATGATAAAATAAATTAATGCTGCAAGCGGCGTCGTGCAGCCCTCGCAGCTCAGCACCGCTCCGGCCTATTGGCCACCGCGGGGTGCCGGCACTGCCACCCGCCAGCCACTGTAGACCCTCTGGCACAGTTCCCGCACCCGTCCACCAGGCGATATGCACCTACGCATTCGGCAGTGCTCTCCGACGACGCACAAAAAATCTGGCAAATTGGGTGATGATATATAGCTGTTGCTATAAAAATTGAGCCCAGTGTTGCTGCGGCGCTAAAGCAGCGAAGGGAAAAGTGCTAACGTACGGCTAATTCAATTAATTTTAAAGTTTAACAATAAAGCTGCACATGTGTTTGGGGTTTCTTCAAATCTTTGGGGGCAATTTGCAGTGACCAACTGACCTGACCGACATGTTTTAGGAGATGTGGGGGGAACCGGAGCACCCGGAGAAAACCCACGCAAACACGGGGAGAACATGCAAACTCCACACAGATGGTGTCTGTGAAGATGCAGCGCTAACCGCTGCACCACCGTGCTGCCCACGTTTTTTCCAATTGGGTTGGGAAGGGATCTATTTTCTAGTTTGTCAATGGGGGGAAAAAGTTTTTAAATTTGGTCTTGACGGAGCGTGGCATGGCGCCCCGTTCACAGAGGCTACAACCTCCATGCGTTTGATTCCAGTCCTCGGTTCGTCTCCTGCACGTCTTTCTCCTTCTCTAAATATCAAAATCAAGAACTTTACACACGTTCTTGAATGTCTTCACTTGTTTGTTTCTTTTTTGGCTTCTTCCATCCCAGAGTGTTTCGTACCTTCTTCCAAAATGAAATTTTAGACTTTATCTTTTTACCATCTGGATTGTCCGAATCCTCCAGGATGGTTTCTCCAGCGACCTCGGTCTCGTCTGAGGATTCTGGATCCATGGAAGAACCTGGTAAAGGTTCTCCTGAGAGATCCTCCTCTGAAGAAACCTCTTGATTTAAGACTTTAACTTGATTCTGTGACTTTTCTTCCTTTTCTTGGGAAACTGTGATGGGTTGTTGTTGGAAACCTTCTTCCTCGGCTCTCAGAGTGTCGGCCAGCAGTAGATCGTCTCTCGCTCTTTGTAAATCATTTTTTACACAAATGAGCTCCTCCTGGTGTTTTTCTGCTTGATGTTTTAATGCAGTTACTTCGGTTTCAAACCGACTGTTGAGCTCCATGTACAAACTGTTAACATTCTCCAGCTCAGCCTTGGCACTCCTTTCCTTATCTTGCAGGATTTTCTTCTCTTCTGTTGTTATTTCTTGGAGGATGGCATATTCAGCTCTCAGCTTCTCTAGAAGCTTCTTGTCCTCCTCTGTTTGCTCCAGGTGAGCTTTTCTCTCCTGCTCTACCTGATGCTGGTATGTCTCAACCTCCTGCTTTAAATCCATAATGTCTCTTTCAAACCTACGTTTCAGCTCCTCGTGCGAAATGTGAACCTGATCCAGTTCGTTCAGCATCTGCTTCTCTCTCTTTCTCAGAATAAAGATTTCTTAGCCATTTTTCGAAAGAGCTCCTCCTTCTCAGCTTTCAGCTTGTCGACTAGCTTCAGACTCTCTTTCTGTCTTTCTTTGTTTGCATCTTTCTCATGTTTCACCTCCTGCCTTACCAGAGAAATGTCTGCATCATATTTACATCGCAGCTCCTTGTATGAAGTCTTAAGTTGGTCCAGTTCTTCTTGGACAGCCTCGGTTTTCTTTCTCTCAGCCTGTATTCCAGCAACAAATGCTTCCTGGCTGAGGAGGTGGGCCACCTTTAAATCCTCAAACTCCTGCTGCAAGGTCTTCTCCATGTTTTTCACACCGTTATAAAATGTGGAATCAATGTCTGCAGCGTAACGTTCTGCTGGATCACTGGACATCTCTTCCCTCTCTTCTCTCTCTAATCTCTCCAGTTCCCTCATTGTCTCTTCGGCCTCGTTGATAAGAGTTTCTCTTAGAGCTTCCTGCCTTTTTAGTCTCAGTTCCATCTCTTTCAGTTTGGCCTCCAGCTCGGCCGGGCTTTGGTCGTCTTCTATCCTGGCGCTCTCCATTTCCAGACTGGAGTCCAGTCTTTGAGTTTCCTCATCTAATATATCCAGATGTGCAGGAACGAAGCTGCCTTGGGGGTCTTGCTGGACTCCCGTTCTCGCCTGGGGTCCCATCATTTTGTTGCAGTATTGCTGAAATAAGTGAAACATTTCTCCTCAATACAATCACTAAAGTTGTCGATTGGTAAACTACCTTAAAGAGCTTTGCGCACGTCTGAACTGGTCAGTGATATTGCAAGCAATGAAAAATATGCAGAATTGTGTTGCATACAATTCTGCAGTTGATGACATCACAGACTGCATCGCCAGTGACATCACAGAATCTGCCTTT